>NW_027473443.1:0-46673 GCF_050947335.1 Megachile rotundata | reverse complement strand
TTACGATACCTATTACTCTTATTATTATCAATGTAACTCATATTATTAGCCATATTATGCTTATATGATCGGTAGAACGATAATTGCTATACTTATTACTGTTATTATTATCAATCTAACTCATATTATTAGCAATACTATGCTTATATGATCGATAGAACTACAATTACTATACTTATTACTCTTATTATTATCAATCTAACTCATATTATTAGCCATATTATGCAGATATGATCGGTAGAACGACAATTACTATACTCATTACTCTTATTATTATCAATCTAACTCATATTATTAGCCATATTATGCTCATGTGATCGATAGAACGACAATTACTATACTCACTACTCTTATTATTATCAATCTAACTCATATTATTAGCCATATTATGCAGATATGATCGATAGAACGTCAATTACTGTACTTATTACTCTTATTATCATCAATCTAACACATATTATTTGACATATTATAATTATATTATCGGTAGAACTACAATTACTATACTTATTACTCTTATTGTCATCAATACAACTCATATTATTAGCCATATTATGCAGATATGATCGATAGAACTACAATCACTACCCTCATTACTGTTATTATTATCAATCTAACTCACATTATTAGCCATATTATGCTTATATGATCGGTAGAACGATTATTACTATACATATTACTGTTATTATTATCAATCTAACTCATATTATTAGCAATACTATGCTTATATGATCGATAGAACTACATTTACTATACATATTACTCTTATTATTATCAATGTAACTCATATTATTAACCACATTATGCAGATATGATCGATAGAACGTCAATTACTATACTTATTACTCATATTATTATCAATGTAACTCATATTATTATCCATATTATGCAGATATGATCGATAGAACTACAATCCCTACCCACATTACTCTTATTATTATCAATCTAACTTATATTTTTAGCCATATCAAGCTTATGTGATCGATAGAACGACAATTACTATTCTTATTACACCCACTATTATCAATCTAACTCATATTATTAACCATATTATGCAGATATGATCGATAGAACGTCAATTACTACCCTCACTACTCTTCTTACTATCAATCTAACTCATATTATTAGCCATATTATGCTTATATGATCGATAGAACGACAATTACTATACTTATTACTCTTATTATTATCAATCTAACTCATATTTTTAGCCATATTATGCTTATATGATCGGTAGAACGATAATTACTATACTTATTACTGTTATTATTATCAATCTAACTCATATTATTAGGAATACTATGCTTATATGATCGATAGAACTACAATTACTATACTTGTTACTCTTATTATTATCAATGTAACTCATATTATTAACCATATTATGCAGATGTGATCGATAGAACTACAATTACTACACTCATTAATCTTATTATTATCAATCTAACTCATATTATTAGCCATATTATGCTGATATGATCGATAGAACGACAATTACTATACTTATTACTCTTATTATTATCATCTAACTCATATTATTAGCCATATTATGCTTATATGATCGATAGAACGGCAATTACGATACTTATTACTCTTATTATTATCAATGTAACTCATATTATTAGCCATATTATGCTTATATGATCGGTAGGACGATAATTGCTATACTTATTACTGTTATTATTATCAATCTAACTCATATTATTAGCAATACTATGCTTATATGATCGATAGAACGACAATTACTATACTTATTACTCTTATTATTATCAATCTAACTCATATTTTTAGCCATATTATGCTTATGTGATCGATAGAACGACAACTACTATACTTATTACACCCACTATTATCAATCTAACTCATATTATTAACCATATTATGCAGATATGATCGATAGAACGTCAATTACTATACTCATTACTCTTATTATTATCAATCTAACTCATATTATTAGCCATATCATGCTTATATGATCGATAGAACGACAATTACTATACTCATTACTCTTATTATTATCAATCTAACTCACATTATTAGCCATATTAGGCTTATATGATCGATAGAACGACAATTACTATACTTATTACACCCACTATTATCAATCTAACTCATATTATTAACCATATTATGCAGATATAATCGATAGAACGTCAATTACTATACTTACTACTCTTATTATTATCAATCTAACTCATATTATTAGCAATACTATGTTTATATGATCGATAGAACGACAATTACTATACTTATTACTCTTATTATTATCAATCTAACTCATATTATTAACCATATTATGCAGATATGATCGATAGAACGTCAATTACTATACCCATTACTCTTATTATTATCAATCTAACTCATATTATTAGAAATACTATGCTTATATGATCGATAGAACTACAATTACTATACTTATTACTCTTATTATTATCAATGTAACTCATATTATTAACCATATTATGCAGATATGATCGATAGAACGTCAATTACTATACTTATTACTCATATTATTATCAATGTAACTCATATTATTAACCATATTATGCAGATATGATCGATAGAACTACAATCACTACCCACATTACTCTTATTATTATCAATCTAACTCACATTATTAGCCATATTAGGCTTATATGATCGATAGAACGACAATTACTATACATATTACACCCACTATTATCAATCTAACTCATATTATTAACCATATTATGCAGATATAATCGATAGAACGTCAATTACTATACTTACTACTCTTATTATTATCAATCTAACTCATATTATTAGCAATACTATGCTTATATGATCGATAGAACTACATTTACTATACTTATTACTCTTATTATTATCAATGTAACTCATATTATTAACCATATTATGCAGATATGATCGATAGAACGTCAATTACTATACTTATTACTCATATTATTATCAATGTAACTCATATTATTAACCATATTATGCAGATATGATCGATAGAACTATAATCACTACCCACATTACTCTTATTATTATCAATCTAACTCACATTATTAGCCATATTAGGCTTATATGATCGATAGAACGACAATTACTATACATATTACACCCACTATTATCTATCTAACTCATATTATTAACCATATTATGCAGATATAATCGATAGAACGTCAATTACTATACTTACTACTCTTATTATTATCAATCTAACTCATATTATTAGCAATACTATGCTTATATGATCGATAGAACTACAATTACTATACTTATTACTCTTATTATTATCATCTAACTCATATTATTAGCCATATTATGCTTATATGATCGATAGAACGGCAATTACGATACTTATTACTCTTATTATTATCAATGTAACTCATATTATTAGCCATATTATGCTTATATGATCGGTAGGACGATAATTGCTATACTTATTACTGTTATTATTATCAATCTAACTCATATTATTAGCAATACTATGCTTATATGATCGATAGAACGACAATTACTATACTTATTACTCTTATTATTATCAATCTAACTCATATTTTTAGCCATATTATGCTTATGTGATCGATAGAACGACAACTACTATACTTATTACACCCACTATTATCAATCTAACTCATATTATTAACCATATTATGCAGATATGATCGATAGAACGTCAATTACTATACTCATTACTCTTATTATTATCAATCTAACTCATATTATTAGCCATATCATGCTTATATGATCGATAGAACGACAATTACTATACTCATTACTCTTATTATTATCAATCTAACTCACATTATTAGCCATATTAGGCTTATATGATCGATAGAACGACAATTACTATACTTATTACACCCACTATTATCAATCTAACTCATATTATTAACCATATTATGCAGATATAATCGATAGAACGTCAATTACTATACTTACTACTCTTATTATTATCAATCTAACTCATATTATTAGCAATACTATGTTTATATGATCGATAGAACGACAATTACTATACTTATTACTCTTATTATTATCAATCTAACTCATATTATTAACCATATTATGCAGATATGATCGATAGAACGTCAATTACTATACCCATTACTCTTATTATTATCAATCTAACTCATATTATTAGAAATACTATGCTTATATGATCGATAGAACTACAATTACTATACTTATTACTCTTATTATTATCAATGTAACTCATATTATTAACCATATTATGCAGATATGATCGATAGAACGTCAATTACTATACTTATTACTCATATTATTATCAATGTAACTCATATTATTAACCATATTATGCAGATATGATCGATAGAACTACAATCACTACCCACATTACTCTTATTATTATCAATCTAACTCACATTATTAGCCATATTAGGCTTATATGATCGATAGAACGACAATTACTATACATATTACACCCACTATTATCAATCTAACTCATATTATTAACCATATTATGCAGATATAATCGATAGAACGTCAATTACTATACTTACTACTCTTATTATTATCAATCTAACTCATATTATTAGCAATACTATGCTTATATGATCGATAGAACTACATTTACTATACTTATTACTCTTATTATTATCAATGTAACTCATATTATTAACCATATTATGCAGATATGATCGATAGAACGTCAATTACTATACTTATTACTCATATTATTATCAATGTAACTCATATTATTAACCATATTATGCAGATATGATCGATAGAACTACAATCACTACCCACATTACTCTTATTATTATCAATCTAACTCACATTATTAGCCATATTAGGCTTATATGATCGATAGAACGACAATTACTATACATATTACACCCACTATTATCTATCTAACTCATATTATTAACCATATTATGCAGATATAATCGATAGAACGTCAATTACTATACTTACTACTCTTATTATTATCAATCTAACTCATATTATTAGCAATACTATGCTTATATGATCGATAGAACTACATTTACTATACTTATTACTCTTATTATTATCAATGTAACTCATATTATTAACCATATTATGCAGATATGATCGATAGAACGTCAATTACTATACTTATTACTCATATTATTATCAATGTAACTCATATTATTAACCATATTATGCAGATATGATCGATAGAACTACAATCACTACCCACATTACTCTTATTATTATCAATCTAACTCACATTATTAGCCATATTAGGCTTATATGATCGATAGAACGACAATTACTATACTTATGACACCCACTATTATCAATCTAACTCATATTATTAACCATATTATGCAGATATAAGCGATAGAACGTCAATTACTATACTTACTACTCTTATTATTATCAATGTAACTCATATTATTAGCCATATTATGCTTATATGATCGGTAGAACGGTAATTGCTATACTTATTACTGTTATTATTATCAATCTAACTCATATTATTAGCAATACTATGCTTATATGATCGATAGAACTACAATTACTATACTTATTACTCTTAATATTATCAATGTAACTCATATTATTAACCATATTATGCAGATGTGATCGATAGAACTACAATTACTACACTCATTAATCTTATTGTTATCAATCCAACTAATATTATTTTCCATATTATGCAGGTGTGACCGATAGAACTACAGTCACTACCCTCATTACTCTTATTATTATCAATCTAACTCACATTATTAGCCATATTAGGCTTATATGATCGATAGAACGACAATTACTATACTTATTACACCCACTATTATCAATCTAGCTCATATTATTAACCATATTATGCAGATATAATCGATAGAACGTCAATTACTATACTTACTACTCTTATTATTATCAATCTAACTCATATTATTAGCCATATTATGCTTATATGATCGATAGAACGGCAATTACGATACCTATTACTCTTATTATTATCAATGTAACTCATATTATTAGCCATATTATGCTTATATGATCGGTAGAACGATAATTGCTATACTTATTACTGTTATTATTATCAATCTAACTCATATTATTAGCAATACTATGCTTATATGATCGATAGAACTACAATTACTATAATTATTACTCTTATTATTATCAATGTAACTCATATTATTAACCATATTATGCAGATATGATCGATAGAACGTCAATTACTATACTTATTACTCATATTATTATCAATGTAACTCATATTATTAACCATATTATGCAGATATGATCGATAGAACTACAATCACTACCCACATTACTCTTATTATTATCAATCTAACTCACATTATTAGCCATATTAGGCTTATATGATCGATAGAACGACAATTACTATACTCATTACTCTTATTATTATCAATCTAACTCATATTATTAGCCATATCATGCTTATATGATCGATAGAACGACAATTACTATACTCATTACTCTTATTATTATCAATCTAACTCATATTATTAGCCATATTATGCTTATATGATCGATAGAACGGCAATTACGATACCTATTACTCTTATTATTATCAATGTAACTCATATTATTAGCCATATTATGCTTATATGATCGGTAGAACGATAATTGCTATACTTATTACTGTTATTATTATCAATCTAACTCATATTATTAGCAATACTATGCTTATATGATCGATAGAACTACAATTACTATAATTATTACTCTTATTATTATCAATGTAACTCATATTATTAACCATATTATGCAGATATGATCGATAGAACGTCAATTACTATACTTATTACTCATATTATTATCAATGTAACTCATATTATTAACCATATTATGCAGATATGATCGATAGAACTACAATCACTACCCACATTACTCTTATTATTATCAATCTAACTCACATTATTAGCCATATTAGGCTTATATGATCGATAGAACGACAATTACTATACTCATTACTCTTATTATTATCAATCTAACTCATATTATTAGCCATATCATGCTTATATGATCGATAGAACGACAATTACTATACTCATTACTCTTATTATTATCAATCTAACTCATATTATTAGCCATATTATGCTGATATGATCGATAGAACGACAATTACTATACTTATTACTCTTATTATTATCAATCTAACTCATATTTTTAGCCATATCATGCTTATGTGATCGATAGAACGACAATTACTATATTTATTACACCCACTATTATCAATCTAACTCATATTATTAACCATATTATGCAGATATGATCGATAGAACGCCAATTACTATACTTATTACTCATATTATTATCAATATAACTCATATTATTAGACATATTATACTTATATGATCGATAGAACTATAATTACTATACTTATTACTCTTATTGTTATCAATCCAACTCATATTATTAGCCATATTATGCAGATATGATTGATAGAACTACAATTACTACCCTCACTACTCTTCTTACTATCAATCTAACTCACATTATTAGCCATATTAGGCTTATATGATCGATAGGACGACAATTACTATACTCATTACTCTTATTATTATCAATATAACTCATATTATTAGCCATATTATGCTTATATGATCGATAGAACGACAATTACTATACTTATTACTCTTATTATTATCAATCTAACTCATATTTTTAGCCATATTATGCTTATGTGATCGATAGAACGACAATTACTAAACTTATTACACCCACTATTATCAATCTAACTCATATTATTAACCATATTATGCTTATATGATCGATCGAACGGCAATTACGATACTTATTACTCTTATTATTATCAACGTAACTCATATTATTAGCCATATTATGCTTATATGATCGGTAGAACGATAATTACTATACTTATTACTGTTATTATTATCAATCTAACTCATATTATTAGCAATACTATGCTTATATGATCGATAGAACTACAATCACTATACTTGTTACTCTTATTATTATCAATGTAAACTCATATTATTAACCATATTATGCAGATGTGATCGATAGAACTACAATTACTACACTCATTAATCTTATTGTTATCAATCCAACTCATATTATTAGCCATATTATGCAGATATGATCGATAGAACTACAATCACTACCCTCATTACTCTTATTATTATCAATCTAACTCACATTATTAGCCATATTAGGCTTATATGATCGATAGAACGACAATTACTATACTTATTACACCCACTATTATCAATCTAACTCATATTATTAACCATAATATGCAGATATAATCGATAGAACGTCAATTACTATACTTACTACTCTTATTATTATCAATCTAACTCATATTATTAGCCATATTATGCTTATATAATCGATAGAACGGCAATTACGATACCTATTACTCTTATTATTATCAATGTAACTCATATTATTAGCCATATTTATGCTTATATGATCGGTAGAACGATAATTGCTATACTTTATTACTGTTATTATTATCAATCTAACTCATATTATTAGCAATACTATGCTTATATGATCGATAGAACTACAATTACTATACTTATTACTCTTATTATTATCAATCTAACTCATATTATTAGCCATATTATGCTCATGTGATCGATAGAACGACAATTACTATACTCACTACTCTTATTATTATCAATCTAACTCATATTATTAGCCATATTATGCAGATATGATCGATAGAACGTCAATTACTGTACTTATTACTCTATTATCATCAATCTAACACATATTATTTGACATATTATAATTATATTATCGGTAGAACTACAATTACTATACTTATTACTCTTATTGTCATCAATACAACTCATATTATTAGCCATATTATGCAGATATGATCGATAGAACTACAATCACTACCCTCATAACTGTTATTATTATCAATCTAACTCACATTATTAGCCATATTATGCTTATATGATCGGTAGAACGATTATTACTATACATATTACTGTTATTATTATCAATCTAACTCCATATTATTAGCAATACTATGCTTATATGATCGATAGAACTACATTTACTATACATATTACTCTTATTATTATCAATGTAACTCGTATTATTAACCACATTATGCAGATATGATCGATAGAACGTCAATTACTATACTTATTACTCATATTATTATCAATGTAACTCATATTATTATCCATATTATGCAGATATGATCGATAGAACTACAATCCCTACCCACATTACTCTTATTATTATCAATCTAACTCATATTTTTAGCCATATCAAGCTTATGTGATCGATAGAACGACAATTACTATTCTTATTACACCCACTATTATCAATCTAACTCATATTATTAACCATATTATGCAGATATGATCGATAGAACGTCAATTACTACCCTCACTACTCTTCTTACTATCAATCTAACTCATATATTAGCCATATTATGCTTATATGATCGATAGAACGACATATTACTATACTTATTACTCTTATTATTATCAATCTAACTCATATTTTAGCCATATTATGCTTATATGATCGGTAGAACGATAATTACTATACTTATTACTGTTATTATTATCAATCTAACTCATATTATTAGGAATACTATGCTTATATGATCGATAGAACTACAATTACTATACTTGTTACTCTTATTATTATCAATGTAACTCATATTATTAACCATATTATGCAGATGTGATCGATAGAACTACAATTACTACACTCATTAATCTTATTATTATCAATCTAACTCATATTATTAGCCATATTATGCTGATATGATCGATAGAACGACAATTACTATACTTATTACTCTTATTATTATCATCTAACTCATATTATTAGCCATATTATGCTTATATGATCGATAGAACGGCAATTACGATACTTATTACTCTTATTATTATCAATGTAACTCATATTATTAGCCATATTATGCTTATATGATCGTAGGACGATAATTGCTATACTTATTACTGTTATTATTATCAATCTAACTCATATTATTAGCAATACTATGCTTATATGATCGATAGAACGACAATTACTATACTTATTACTCTTATTATTATCAATCTAACTCATATTTTTAGCCATATTATGCTTAATGTGATCGATAGAACGACAACTACTATACTTATTACACCCACTATTATCAATCTAACTCATATTATTAACCATATTATGCAGATATGATCGATAGAACGTCAATTACTATACTTATTACTCTTATTATTATCAATGTAACTCATATTATTAGCCATATTATGCTATATGATCGATAGAACGGCAAATTACGATACTTATTACTCTTATTATTATCAATGTAACTCATATTATTAGCCATATTATGCTTATATGATCGGTAGAACGATTATTACTATACATAATACTGTTATTATTATCAATGTAACTCATATTATTAGCAATACTATGCTTATATGATCGGTAGAACTACAATTACTATACTTGTTACTCTTATTATTATCAATGTAACTCATATTATTAACCATATTATGCAAATATGATCGATAGAACGTCAATTACTATACTTATTACTCATATTATTATCAATGTAGCTCATATTATTAACCATATTATGCAGATATGATCGATAGAACTACAATCACTACCCACATTACACTTATTATTATCAATCTAACTCACATTATTAGCCACATTAGGCTTATATGATCGATAGAACGACAATTACTATACTCATTACTCTTATTATTATCATCTAACTCATATTATTAGCCCTATCATGCTTATATGATCGATAGAACGGACAATTACTATACTCATTACTCTTATTATTATCAGTCTAACTCATATTATTAGCCATATTATGCTTATATGATCGATAGAACGACAATTACTATACTCATTACTCTTATTATTATCAATCTAACTCATATTATTAGCCATATTACGCTGATATGATCGATAGAACGACAATTACTATACTTATTACTCTTATTATTATCAATCTAACTCATATTTTTAGCCATATCAAGCTTATGTGATCGATAGAACGACAATTACTATTCTTATTACACCCACTATTATCAATCTAACTCATATTATTAACCATATTATGCAGATATGATCGATAGAACGTCAATTACTACCCTCACTACTCTTCTTACTATCAATCTAACTCATATTATTAGCCATATTATGCTTATATGATCGATAGAGCGACAATTACTATACTTATTACTCTTATTATTATCAATCTAACTCATATTTTTAGCCATATTATGCTTATATGATCGGTAGAACGACAATTACTATACTTATTACACCCACTATTATCAATCTAACTCATATTATTAACCATATTATGCAGATATAACCGATAGAACGTCAATTACTATACTTACTACTCTTATTATTATCAATCTAACTCATATTATTAGCCATATTATGCTTATATGATCGATAGAACGGCAATTACGATACCTATTACTCTTATTATTATCAATGTAACTCATATTATTAGCCATATTATGCTTATATGATCGGTAGAACGATAATTGCTATACTTATTACTGTTATTATTATCAATCTAACTCATATTATTAGCAATACTATGCTTATATGATCGATAGAACTACAATTACTATACTTATTACTCTTATTATTATCAATGTAACTCATATTATTAACCATATTATGCAGATGTGATCGATAGAACTACAATTACTACACTCATTAATCTTATTGTTATCAATCCAACAAATATTATTTTCCATATTATGCAGGTGTGATCGATAGAACTACAATCACTGCCCACATTACTCTTATTATTATCAATCTAACTCACATTATTAGCCATATTAGGCTTATATGATCGATAGAACGACAATTACTATACTTATTACACCCACTATTATCAATCTAACTCATATTATTAACCATATTATGCAGATATAATCGATAGAACGTCAATTACTATACTTACTACTCTTATTATTATCAATCTAACTCATATTATTAGCCATATTATGCTTATATGATCGATAGAACGGCAATTACGATACCTATTACTCTTATTATTATCAATGTAACTCACATTATTAGCCATATTAGGCTTATATGATCGATAGAACGACAATTACTATACTCATTACTCTTATTATTATCAATCTAACTCATATTATTAGCCATATTATGCAGATATGATCGATAGAACGTCAATTACTGTACTTATTACTCTTATTATCATCAATCTAACACATATTATTAGACATATTATAATTATATTATCGGTAGAACTACAATTACTATACTTATTACTCTTATTGTTATCAATCCAACTCATATTATTAGCCATATTATGCAGATATGATCGATAGAACTACAATCACTACCCTCATTACTCTTATTATTATCAATCTAACTCACATTATTAGCCATATTAGGCTTATATGATCGATAGAACGACAATTACTATACTTATTACACCCACTATTATCAATCTAACTCATATTATTAACCATATTATGCAGATGTAATCGATAGAACGTCAATTACTATACTTACTACTCTTATTATTATCAATCTAACTCATATTATTAGCCATATTATGCTTATATAATCGATAGAACGGCAATTACGATACCTATTACTCTTATTATTATCAATGTAACTCATATTATTAGCCATATTATGCTTATATGATCGGTAGAACGATAATTGCTATACTTATTACTGTTATTATTATCAATCTAACTCATATTATTAGCAATACTATGCTTATATGATCGATAGAACTACAATTACTATACTTATTACTCTTATTATTATCAATCTAACTCATATTATTAGCCATATTATGCAGATATGATCGGTAGAACGACAATTACTATACTCATTACTCTTATTATTATCAATCTAACTCATATTATTAGCCATATTATGCTCATGTGATCGATAGAACGACAATTACTATACTCACTACTCTTATTATTATCAATCTAACTCATATTATTAGCCATATTATGCAGATATGATCGATAGAACGTCAACTACTGTACTTATTACTCTTATTATCATCAATCTAACACATATTATTTGACATATTATAATTATATTATCGGTAGAACTACAATTACTATACTTATTACTCTTATTGTCATCAATACAACTCATATTATTAGCCATATTATGCAGATATGATCGATAGAACTACAATCACTACCCTCATTACTGTTATTATTATCAATCTAACTCACATTATTAGCCATATTATGCTTATATGATCGGTAGAACGATTATTACTATACATATTACTGTTATTATTATCAATCTAACTCATATTATTAGCAATACTATGCTTATATGATCGATA
Organism: Megachile rotundata; assembly: GCF_050947335.1. NCBI lineage: Eukaryota > Metazoa > Arthropoda > Insecta > Hymenoptera > Megachilidae > Megachile > Megachile rotundata. Next base: position 33,403 of record NW_027473443.1, on the reverse strand, counting down.
GAACTACATTTACTATACATATTACTCTTATTATTATCAATGTAACTCATATTATTAACCACATTATGCAGATATGATCGATAGAACGTCAATTACTATACTTATTACTCATATTATTATCAATGTAACTCATATTATTATCCATATTATGCAGATATGATCGATAGAACTACAATCACTACCCACATTACTCTTATTATTATCAATCTAACTCACATTTTTAGCCATATCAAGCTTATGTGATCGATAGAACGACAATTACTATTCTTATTACACCCACTATTATCAATCTAACTCATATTATTAACCATATTATGCAGATATGATCGATAGAACGTCAATTACTACCCTCACTACTCTTCTTACTATCAATCTAACTCATATTATTAGCCATATTATGCTTATATGATCGATAGAACGACAATTACTATACTTATTACTCTTATTATTATCAATCTAACTCATATTTTTAGCCATATTATGCTTATATGATCGGTAGAACGATAATTACTATACTTATTACTGTTATTATTATCAATCTAACTCATATTATTAGCAATACTATGCTTATATGATCGATAGAACTACAATTACTATACTTATTACTCTTAATATTATCAATGTAACTCATATTATTAACCATATTATGCAGATGTGATCGATAGAACTACAATTACTACACTCATTAATCTTATTGTTATCAATCCAACTAATATTATTTTCCATATTATGCAGGTGTGACCGATAGAACTACAGTCACTACCCTCATTACTCTTATTATTATCAATCTAACTCACATTATTAGCCATATTAGGCTTATATGATCGATAGAACGACAATTACTATACTTATTACACCCACTATTATCAATCTAACTCATATTATTAACCATATTATGCAGATATAATCGATAGAACGTCAATTACTATACTTACTACTCTTATTATTATCAATCTAACTCATATTATTAGCCATATTATGCTTATATGATCGACAGAACGGCAATTACGATACCTATTACTCTTATTATTATCAATGTAACTCATATTATTAGCCATATTATGCTTATATGATCGGTAGAACGATAATTGCTATACTTATTACTGTTATTATTATCAATCTAACTCATATTATTAGCAATACTATGCTTATATGATCGATAGAACTACAATTACTATAATTATTACTCTTATTATTATCAATGTAACTCATATTATTAACCATATTATGCAGATATGATCGATAGAACGTCAATTACTATACTTATTACTCATATTATTATCAATGTAACTCATATTATTAACCATATTATGCAGATATGATCGATAGAACTACAATCACTACCCACATTACTCTTATTATTATCAATCTAACTCACATTATTAGCCATATTAGGCTTATATGATCGATAGAACGACAATTACTATACTCATTACTCTTATTATTATCAATCTAACTCATATTATTAGCCATATCATGCTTATATGATCGATAGAACGACAATTACTATACTCATTACTCTTATTATTATCAATCTAACTCATATTATTAGCCATATTATGCTGATATGATCGATAGAACGACAATTACTATACTTATTACTCTTATTATTATCAATCTAACTCATATTTTTAGCCATATTATGCTTATGTGATCGATAGAACGACAATTACTAAACTTATTACACCCACTATTATCAATCTAACTCATATTATTAACCATATTATGCTTATATGATCGATCGAACGGCAATTACGATACTTATTACTCTTATTATTATCAACGTAACTCATATTATTAGCCATATTATGCTTATATGATCGGTAGAACGATAATTACTATACTTATTACTGTTATTATTATCAATCTAACTCATATTATTAGCAATACTATGCTTATATGATCGATAGAACTACAATCACTATACTTGTTACTCTTATTATTATCAATGTAACTCATATTATTAACCATATTATGCAGATGTGATCGATAGAACTACAATTACTACACTCATTAATCTTATTGTTATCAATCCAACTCATATTATTAGCCATATTATGCAGATATGATCGATAGAACTACAATCACTACCCTCATTACTCTTATTATTATCAATCTAACTCACATTATTAGCCATATTAGGCTTATATGATCGATAGAACGACAATTACTATACTTATTACACCCACTATTATCAATCTAACTCATATTATTAACCATATTATGCAGATATAATCGATAGAACGTCAATTACTATACTTACTACTCTTATTATTATCAATCTAACTCATATTATTAGCAATACTATGTTTATATGATCGATAGAACGACAATTACTATACTTATTACTCTTAGCATTATCAATCTAACTCATATTATTAACCATATTATGCAGATATGATCGATAGAACGTCAATTACTATACCCATTACTCTTATTATTATCAATCTAACTCATATTATTAGAAATACTATGCTTATATGATCGATAGAACTACAATTACTATACTTATTACTCTTATTATTATCAATGTAACTCATATTTTTAACCATATTATGCAGATATGATCGATAGAACGTCAATTACTATACTTATTACTCTTATTATTATCAATCTAACTCACATTATTAGCCATATTAGGCTTATATGATCGATAGAACGACAATTACTATACATATTACACCCACTATTATCAATCTAACTCATATTATTAACCATATTATGCAGATATAATCGATAGAACGTCAATTACTATACTTACTACTCTTATTATTATCAATCTAACTCATATTATTAGCAATACTATGCTTATATGATCGATAGAACTACATTTACTATACTTATTACTCTTATTATTATCAATGTAACTCATATTATTAACCATATTATGCAGATATGATCGATAGAACGTCAATTACTATACTTATTACTCATATTATTATCAATGTAACTCATATTATTAACCATATTATGCAGATATGATCGATAGAACTACAATCACTACCCACATTACTCTTATTATTATCAATCTAACTCACATTATTAGCCATATTAGGCTTATATGATCGATAGAACGACAATTACTATACTTATGACACCCACTATTATCAATCTAACTCATATTATTAACCATATTATGCAGATATAAGCGATAGAACGTCAATTACTATACTTACTACTCTTATTATTATCAATCTAACTCATATTATTAGCCATATTATGCTTATATGATCGATAGAACGGCAATTACGATACCTATTACTCTTATTATTATCAATGTAACTCATATTATTAGCCATATTATGCTTATATGATCGGTAGAACGGTAATTGCTATACTTCTTACTGTTATTATTATCAATCTAACTCATATTATTAGCAATACTATGCTTATATGATCGATAGAACTACAATTACTATACTTATTACTCTTAATATTATCAATGTAACTCATATTATTAACCATATTATGCAGATGTGATCGATAGAACTACAATTACTACACTCATTAATCTTATTGTTATCAATCCAACTAATATTATTTTCCATATTATGCAGGTGTGACCGATAGAACTACAGTCACTACCCTCATTACTCTTATTATTATCAATCTAACTCACATTATTAGCCATATTAGGCTTATATGATCGATAGAACGACAATTACTATACTTATTACACCCACTATTATCAATCTAACTCATATTATTAACCATATTATGCAGATATAATCGATAGAACGTCAATTACTATACTTACTACTCTTATTATTATCAATCTAACTCATATTATTAGCAATACTATGTTTATATGATCGATAGAACGACAATTACTATACTTATTACTCTTATTATTATCAATCTAACTCATATTATTAACCATATTATGCAGATATGATCGATAGAACGTCAATTACTATACCCATTACTCTTATTATTATCAATCTAACTCATATTATTAGAAATACTATGCTTATATGATCGATAGAACTACATTTACTATACGTATTACTCTTATTATTATCAATGTAACTCATATTATTAACCATATTATGCAGATATGATCGATAGAACGTCAATTACTATACTTATTACTCATATTATTATCAATGTAACTCATATTATTAACCATATTATGCAGATATGATCGATAGAACTACAATCACTACCCTCATTACTCTTATTATTATCAATCTAACTCACATTATTAGCCATATTAGGCTTATATGATCGATCGAACGACAATTACTATACATATTACACCCACTATTATCAATCTAACTCATATTATTAACCATATTATGCAGATATAATCGATAGAACGTCAATTACTATACTTACTACTCTTATTATTATCAATCTAACTCATATTATTAGCAATACTATGCTTATATGATCGATAGAACTACATTTACTATACTTATTACTCTTATTATTATCAATGTAACTCATATTATTAACCATATTATGCAGATATGATCGATAGAACGTCAATTACTATACTTATTACTCATATTATTATCAATGTAACTCATATTATTAACCATATTATGCAGATATGATCGATAGAACTACAATCACTACCCACATTACTCTTATTATTATCAATCGAACTCACATTATTAGCCATATTAGGCTTATATGATCGATAGAACGACAATTACTATACTTATGACACCCACTATTATCAATCTAACTCATATTATTAACCATATTATGCAGATATAAGCGATAGAACGTCAATTACTATACTTACTACTCTTATTATTATCAATCTAACTCATATTATTAGCCATATTATGCTTATATGATCGATAGAACGGCAATTACGATACCTATTACTCTTATTATTATCAATGTAACTCATATTATTAGCCATATTATGCTTATATGATCGGTAGAACGGTAATTGCTATACTTATTACTGTTATTATTATCAATCTAACTCATATTATTAGCAATACTATGCTTATATGATCGATAGAACTACAATTACTATACTTATTACTCTTAATATTATCAATGTAACTCATATTATTAACCATATTATGCAGATGTGATCGATAGAACTACAATTACTACACTCATTAATCTTATTGTTATCAATCCAACTAATATTATTTTCCATATTATGCAGGTGTGACCGATAGAACTACAGTCACTACCCTCATTACTCTTATTATTATCAATCTAACTCACATTATTAGCCATATTAGGCTTATATGATCGATAGAACGACAATTACTATACTTATTACACCCACTATTATCAATCTAACTCATATTATTAACCATATTATGCAGATATAATCGATAGAACGTCAATTACTATACTTACTACTCTTATTATTATCAATCTAACTCATATTATTAGCCATATTATGCTTATATGATCGATAGAACGGCAATTACGATACCTATTACTCTTATTATTATCAATGTAACTCATATTATTAGCCATATTATGCTTATATGATCGGTAGAACGATAATTGCTATACTTATTACTGTTATTATTATCAATCTAACTCATATTATTAGCAATACTATGCTTATATGATCGATAGAACTACAATTACTATAATTATTACTCTTATTATTATCAATGTAACTCATATTATTAACCATATTATGCAGATATGATCGATAGAACGTCAATTACTATACTTATTACTCATATTATTATCAATGTAACTCATATTATTAACCATATTATGCAGATATGATCGATAGAACTACAATCACTACCCACATTACTCTTATTATTATCAATCTAACTCACATTATTAGCCATATTAGGCTTATATGATCGATAGAACGACAATTACTATACTCATTACTCTTATTATTATCAATCTAACTCATATTATTAGCCATATCATGCTTATATGATCGATAGAACGACAATTACTATACTCATTACTCTTATTATTATCAATCTAACTCATATTATTAGCCATATTATGCTGATATGATCGATAGAACGACAATTACTATACTTATTACTCTTATTATTATCAATCTAACTCATATTTTTAGCCATATCATGCTTATGTGATCGATAGAACGACAATTACTATATTTATTACACCCACTATTATCAATCTAACTCATATTATTAACCATATTATGCAGATATGATCGATAGAACGCCAATTACTATACTTATTACTCATATTATTATCAATCTAACTCATATTATTAGACATATTATACTTATATGATCGATAGAACTATAATTACTATACTTATTACTCTTATTGTTATCAATCCAACTCATATTATTAGCCATATTATGCAGATATGATTGATAGAACTACAATTACTACCCTCACTACTCTTCTTACTATCAATCTAACTCACATTATTAGCCATATTAGGCTTATATGATCGATAGGACGACAATTACTATACTCATTACTCTTATTATTATCAATATAACTCATATTATTAGCCATATTATGCTTATATGATCGATAGAACGACAATTACTATACTTATTACTCTTATTATTATCAATCTAACTCATATTTTTAGCCATATTATGCTTATGTGATCGATAGAACGACAATTACTAAACTTATTACACCCACTATTATCAATCTAACTCATATTATTAACCATATTATGCTTATATGATCGATCGAACGGCAATTACGATACTTATTACTCTTATTATTATCAACGTAACTCATATTATTAGCCATATTATGTTTATATGATCGGTAGAACGATAATTACTATACTTATTACTGTTATTATTATCAATCTAACTCATATTATTAGCAATACTATGCTTATATGATCGATAGAACTACAATCACTATACTTGTTACTCTTATTATTATCAATGTAACTCATATTATTAACCATATTATGCAGATGTGATCGATAGAACTACAATTACTACACTCATTAATCTTATTGTTATCAATCCAACTCATATTATTAGCCATATTATGCAGATATGATCGATAGAACTACAATCACTACCCTCATTACTCTTATTATTATCAATCTAACTCACATTATTAGCCATATTAGGCTTATATGATCGATAGAACGACAATTACTATACTTATTACACCCACTATTATCAATCTAACTCATATTATTAACCATATTATGCAGATATAATCGATAGAACGTCAATTACTATACTTACTACTCTTATTATTATCAATCTAACTCATATTATTAGCCATATTATGCTTATATGATCGATAGAACGGCAATTACGATACCTATTACTCTTATTATTATCAATGTAACTCATATTATTAGCCATATTATGCTTATATGATCGGTAGAACGATAATTGCTATACTTATTACTGTTATTATTATCAATCTAACTCATATTATTAGCAATACTATGTTTATATGATCGATAGAACGACAATTACTATACTTATTACTCTTATTATTATCAATCTAACTCATATTATTAACCATATTATGCAGATATGATCGATAGAACGTCAATTACTATACCCATTACTCTTATTATTATCAATCTAACTCATATTATTAGAAATACTATGCTTATATGATCGATAGAACTACAATTACTATACTTATTACTCTTATTATTATCAATGTAACTCATATTATTAACCATATTATGCAGATGTGATCGATAGAACGTCAATTACTATACTTATTACTCATATTATTATCAATGTAACTCATATTATTAACCATATTATGCAGATATGATCGATAGAACTACAATCACTACCCACATTACTCTTATTATTATCAATCTAACTCACATTATTAGCCATATTAGGCTTATATGATCGATAGAACGACAATTACTATACATATTACACCCACTATTATCAATCTAACTCATATTATTAACCATATTATGCAGATATAATCGATAGAACGTCAATTACTATACTTACTACTCTTATTATTATCAATCTAACTCATATTATTAGCAATACTATGCTTATATGATCGATAGAACTACATTTACTATACTTATTACTCTTATTATTATCAATGTAACTCATATTATTAACCATATTATGCAGATATGATCGATAGAACGTCAATTACTATACTTATTACTCATATTATTATCAATGTAACTCATATTATTAACCATATTATGCAGATATGATCGATAGAACTACAATCACTACCCACATTACTCTTATTATTATCAATCTAACTCACATTATTAGCCATATTTGGCTTATATGATCGATAGAACGACAATTACTATACATATTACACCCACTATTATCAATCTAACTCATATTATTAACCATATTATGCAGATATAATCGATAGAACGTCAATTACTATACTTACTACTCTTATTATTATCAATCTAACTCATATTATTAGCAATACTATGCTTATATGATCGATAGAACTACATTTACTATACTTATTACTCTTATTATTATCAATGTAACTCATATTATTAACCATATTATGCAGATATGATCGATAGAACGTCAATTACTATACTTATTACTCATATTATTATCAATGTAACTCATATTATTAACCATATTATGCAGATATGATCGATAGAACTACAATCACTACCCACATTACTCTTATTATTATCAATCTAACTCACATTATTAGCCATATTAGGCTTATATGATCGATAGAACGACAATTACTATACTTATGACACCCACTATTATCAATCTAACTCATATTATTAACCATATTATGCAGATATAAGCGATAGAACGTCAATTACTATACTTACTACTCTTATTATTATCAATCTAACTCATATTATTAGCCATATTATGCTTATATGATCGATAGAACGGCAATTACGATACCTATTACTCTTATTATTATCAATGTAACTCATATTATTAGCCATATTATGCTTATATGATCGGTAGAACGGTAATTGCTATACTTATTACTGTTATTATTATCAATCTAACTCATATTATTAGCAATACTATGCTTATATGATCGATAGAACTACAATTACTATACTTATTACTCTTAATATTATCAATGTAACTCATATTATTAACCGATATTATGCAGATGTGATCGATAGAACTACAATTACTACACTCATTAATCTTATTGTTATCAATCCAACTAATATTATTTTCCATATTATGCAGGTGTGACCGATAGAACTACAGTCACTACCCTCATTACTCTTATTATTATCAATCTAACTCACATTATTAGCCATATTAGGCTTATATGATCGATAGAACGACAATTACTATACTTATTACACCCACTATTATCAATCTAACTCATATTATTAACCATATTATGCAGATATAATCGATAGAACGTCAATTACTATACTTACTACTCTTATTATTATCAATCTAACTCATATTATTAGCCATATTATGCTTATATGATCGATAGAACGGCAATTACGATACCTATTACTCTTATTATTATCAATGTAACTCATATTATTAGCCATATTATGCTTATATGATCGGTAGAACGATAATTGCTATACTTATTACTGATATTATTATCAATCTAACTCATATTATTAGCAATACTATGCTTATATGATCGATAGAACTACAATTACTATAATTATTACTCTTATTATCATCAATGTAACTCATATTATTAACCATATTATGCAGATATGATCGATAGAACGTCAATTACTATACTTATTACTCATATTATTATCAATGTAACTCATATTATTAACCATATTATGCAGATATGATCGATAGAACTACAATCACTACCCACATTACTCTTATTATTATCAATCTAACTCACATTATTAGCCATATTAGGCTTATATGATCGATAGAACGACAATTACTATACTCATTACTCTTATTATTATCAATCTAACTCATATTATTAGCCATATCATGCTTATATGATCGATAGAACGACAATTACTATACTCATTACTCTTATTATTATCAATCTAACTCATATTATTATCCATATTATGCTGATATGATCGATAGAACGACAATTACTATACTTATTACTCTTATTATTATCAATCTAACTCATATTTTTAGCCATATCATGCTTATGTGATCGATAGAACGACAATTACTATATTTATTACACCCACTATTATCAATCTAACTCATATTATTAACCATATTATGCAGATATGATAGATAGAACGCCAATTACTATACTTATTACTCATATTATTATCAATATAACTCATATTATTAGACATATTATACTTATATGATCGATAGAACTATAATTACTATACTTATTACTCTTATTGTTATCAATCCAACTCATATTATTAGCCATATTATGCAGATATGATTGATAGAACTACAATTACTACCCTCACTACTCTTCTTACTATCAATCTAACTCACATTATTAGCCATATTAGGCTTATATGATCGATAGGACGACAATTACTATACTCATTACTCTTATTATTATCAATATAACTCATATTATTAGCCATATTATGCTTATATGATCGATAGAACGACAATTACTATACTTATTACTCTTATTATTATCAATCTAACTCATATTTTTAGCCATATTATGCTTATGTGATCGATAGAACGACAATTACTAAACTTATTACACCCACTATTATCAATCTAACTCATATTATTAACCATATTATGCTTATATGATCGATCGAACGGCAATTACGATACTTATTACTCTTATTATTATCAACGTAACTCATATTATTAGCCATATTATGTTTATATGATCGGTAGAACGATAATTACTATACTTATTACTGTTATTATTATCAATCTAACTCATATTATTAGCAATACTATGCTTATATGATCGATAGAACTACAATCACTATACTTGTTACTCTTATTATTATCAATGTAACTCATATTATTAACCATATTATGCAGATGTGATCGATAGAACTACAATTACTACACTCATTAATCTTATTGTTATCAATCCAACTCATATTATTAGCCATATTATGCAGATATGATCGATAGAACTACAATCACTACCCTCATTACTCTTATTATTATCAATCTAACTCACATTATTAGCCATATTAGGCTTATATGATCGATAGAACGACAATTACTATACTTATTACACCCACTATTATCAATCTAACTCATATTATTAACCATATTATGCAGATATAATCGATAGAACGTCAATTACTATACTTACTACTCTTATTATTATCAATCTAACTCATATTATTAGCCATATTATGCTTATATGATCGATAGAACGGCAATTACGATACCTATTACTCTTATTATTATCAATGTAACTCATATTATTAGCCATATTATGCTTATATGATCGGTAGAACGATAATTGCTATACTTATTACTGTTATTATTATCAATCTAACTCATATTATTAGCAATACTATGTTTATATGATCGATAGAACGACAATTACTATACTTATTACTCTTATTATTATCAATCTAACTCATATTATTAACCATATTATGCAGATATGATCGATAGAACGTCAATTACTATACCCATTACTCTTATTATTATCAATCTAACTCATATTATTAGAAATACTATGCTTATATGATCGATAGAACTACAATTACTATACTTATTACTCTTATTATTATCAATGTAACTCATATTATTAACCATATTATGCAGATGTGATCGATAGAACGTCAATTACTATACTTATTACTCATATTATTATCAATGTAACTCATATTATTAACCATATTATGCAGATATGATCGATAGAACTACAATCACTACCCACATTACTCTTATTATTATCAATCTAACTCACATTATTAGCCATATTAGGCTTATATGATCGATAGAACGACAATTACTATACATATTACACCCACTATTATCAATCTAACTCATATTATTAACCATATTATGCAGATATAATCGATAGAACGTCAATTACTATACTTACTACTCTTATTATTATCAATCTAACTCATATTATTAGCAATACTATGCTTATATGATCGATAGAACTACATTTACTATACTTATTACTCTTATTATTATCAATGTAACTCATATTATTAACCATATTATGCAGATATGATCGATAGAACGTCAATTACTATACTTATTACTCATATTATTATCAATGTAACTCATATTATTAACCATATTATGCAGATATGATCGATAGAACTACAATCACTACCCACATTACTCTTATTATTATCAATCTAACTCACATTATTAGCCATATTTGGCTTATATGATCGATAGAACGACAATTACTATACATATTACACCCACTATTATCAATCTAACTCATATTATTAACCATATTATGCAGATATAATCGATAGAACGTCAATTACTATACTTACTACTCTTATTATTATCAATCTAACTCATATTATTAGCAATACTATGCTTATATGATCGATAGAACTACATTTACTATACTTATTACTCTTATTATTATCAATGTAACTCATATTATTAACCATATTATGCAGATATGATCGATAGAACGTCAATTACTATACTTATTACTCATATTATTATCAATGTAACTCATATTATTAACCATATTATGCAGATATGATCGATAGAACTACAATCACTACCCACATTACTCTTATTATTATCAATCTAACTCACATTATTAGCCATATTAGGCTTATATGATCGATAGAACGACAATTACTATACTTATGACACCCACTATTATCAATCTAACTCATATTATTAACCATATTATGCAGATATAAGCGATAGAACGTCAATTACTATACTTACTACTCTTATTATTATCAATCTAACTCATATTATTAGCCATATTATGCTTATATGATCGATAGAACGGCAATTACGATACCTATTACTCTTATTATTATCAATGTAACTCATATTATTAGCCATATTATGCTTATATGATCGGTAGAACGGTAATTGCTATACTTATTACTGTTATTATTATCAATCTAACTCATATTATTAGCAATACTATGCTTATATGATCGATAGAACTACAATTACTATACTTATTACTCTTAATATTATCAATGTAACTCATATTATTAACCGATATTATGCAGATGTGATCGATAGAACTACAATTACTACACTCATTAATCTTATTGTTATCAATCCAACTAATATTATTTTCCATATTATGCAGGTGTGACCGATAGAACTACAGTCACTACCCTCATTACTCTTATTATTATCAATCTAACTCACATTATTAGCCATATTAGGCTTATATGATCGATAGAACGACAATTACTATACTTATTACACCCACTATTATCAATCTAACTCATATTATTAACCATATTATGCAGATATAATCGATAGAACGTCAATTACTATACTTACTACTCTTATTATTATCAATCTAACTCATATTATTAGCCATATTATGCTTATATGATCGATAGAACGGCAATTACGATACCTATTACTCTTATTATTATCAATGTAACTCATATTATTAGCCATATTATGCTTATATGATCGGTAGAACGATAATTGCTATACTTATTACTGTTATTATTATCAATCTAACTCATATTATTAGCAATACTATGCTTATATGATCGATAGAACTACAATTACTATAATTATTACTCTTATTATCATCAATGTAACTCATATTATTAACCATATTATGCAGATATGATCGATAGAACGTCAATTACTATACTTATTACTCATATTATTATCAATGTAACTCATATTATTAACCATATTATGCAGATATGATCGATAGAACTACAATCACTACCCACATTACTCTTATTATTATCAATCTAACTCACATTATTAGCCATATTAGGCTTATATGATCGATAGAACGACAATTACTATACTCATTACTCTTATTATTATCAATCTAACTCATATTATTAGCCATATCATGCTTATATGATCGATAGAACGACAATTACTATACTCATTACTCTTATTATTATCAATCTAACTCATATTATTAGCCATATTATGCTGATATGATCGATAGAACGACAATTACTATACTTATTACTCTTATTATTATCAATCTAACTCATATTTTTAGCCATATCATGCTTATGTGATCGATAGAACGACAATTACTATATTTATTACACCCACTATTATCAATCTAACTCATATTATTAACCATATTATGCAGATATGATAGATAGAACGCCAATTACTATACTTATTACTCATATTATTATCAATATAACTCATATTATTAGACATATTATACTTATATGATCGATAGAACTATAATTACTATACTTATTACTCTTATTGTTATCAATCCAACTCATATTATTAGCCATATTATGCAGATATGATTGATAGAACTACAATTACTACCCTCACTACTCTTCTTACTATCAATCTAACTCACATTATTAGCCATATTAGGCTTATATGATCGATAGGACGACAATTACTATACTCATTACTCTTATTATTATCAATATAACTCATATTATTAGCCATATTATGCTTATATGATCGATAGAACGACAATTACTATACTTATTACTCTTATTATTATCAATCTAACTCATATTTTTAGCCATATTATGCTTATGTGATCGATAGAACGACAATTACTAAACTTATTACACCCACTATTATCAATCTAACTCATATTATTAACCATATTATGCTTATATGATCGATCGAACGGCAATTACGATACTTATTACTCTTATTATTATCAACGTAACTCATATTATTAGCCATATTATGCTTATATGATCGGTAGAACGATAATTACTATACTTAGTACTGTTATTATTATCAATCTAACTCATATTATTAGCAAAACTATGCTTATATGATCGATAGAACTACAATTACTATACTTGTTACTCTTATTATTATCAATGTAACTCACATTATTAACCATATTATGCAAATATGATCGATAGAACGTCAATTACTATACTTATTACTCATATTATTATCAATGTAGCTCATATTATTAACCATATTATGCAGATATGATCGATAGAACTACAATCACTACCCACATTACACTTATTATTATCAATCTAACTCACATTATTAGCCACATTAGGCTTATATGATCGATAGAACGACAATTACTATACTCATTACTCTTATTATTATCAATCTAACTCATATTATTAGCCATATCATGCTTATATGATCGATAGAACGACAATTACTATACTCATTACTCTTATTATTATCAGTCTAACTCATATTATTAGCCATATTATGCTTATATGATCGATAGAACGACAATTACTATACTCATTACTCTTATTATTATCAATCTAACTCATATTATTAGCAATACTATGCTTATATGATCGATAGAACTACAATCACTATACTTGTTACTCTTATTATTATCAATGTAACTCATATTATTAACCATATTATGCAGATGTGATCGATAGAACTACAATTACTACACTCATTAATCTTATTGTTATCAATCCAACTCATATTATTAGCCATATTATGCAGATATGATCGATAGAACTACAATCACTACCCTCATTACTCTTATTATTATCAATCTAACTCACATTATTAGCCATATTAGGCTTATATGATCGATAGAACGACAATTACTATACTTATTACACCCACTATTATCAATCTAACTCATATTATTAACCATATTATGCAGATATAATCGATAGAACGTCAATTACTATACTTACTACTCTTATTATTATCAATCTAACTCATATTATTAGCCATATTATGCTTATATAATCGATAGAACGGCAATTACGATACCTATTACTCTTATTATTATCAATGTAACTCATATTATTAGCCATATTATGCTTATATGATCGGTAGAACGATAATTGCTATACTTATTACTGTTATTATTATCAATCTAACTCATATTATTAGCAATACTATGCTTATATGATCGATAGAACTACAATTACTATACTTATTGCTCTTATTATTATCAATCTAACTCATATTATTAGCCATATTATGCAGATATGATCGATAGAACGACAATTACTATACTCATTACTCTTATTATTATCAATCTAACTCATATTATTAGCCATATTATGCTCATGTGATCGATAGAACGACAATTACTATACTCACTACTCTTATTATTATCAATCTAACTCATATTATTAGCCATATTATGCAGATATGATCGATAGAACGTCAATTACTGTACTTATTACTCTTATTATCATCAATCTAACACATATTATTTGACATATTATAATTATATTATCGGTAGAACTACAATTACTATACTTATTACTCTTATTGTCATCAATACAACTCATATTATTAGCCATATTATGCAGATATGATCGATAGAACTACAATCACTACCCTCATTACTGTTATTATTATCAATCTAACTCACATTATTAGCCATATTATGCTTATATGATCGGTAGAACGATTATTACTATACATATTACTGTTATTATTATCAATCTAACTCATATTATTAGCAATACTATGCTTATATGATCGATAGAACTACATTTACTATACATATTACTCTTATTATTATCAATGTAACTCATATTATTAACCATATTATGCAGATATGATCGATAGAACGTCAATTACTATACTTATTACTCATATTATTATCAATGTAACTCATATTATTATCCATATTATGCAGATATGATCGATAGAACTACAATCACTACCCACATTACTCTTATTATTATCAATCTAACTCATATTTTTAGCCATATCAAGCTTATGTGATCGATAGAACGACAATTACTATTCTTATTACACCCACTATTATCAATCTAACTCATATTATTAACCATATTATGCAGATATGATCGATAGAACGTCAATTACTACCCTCACTACTCTTCTTACTATCAATCTAACTCATATTATTAGCCATATTATGCTTATATGATCGATAGAACGACAATTACTATACTTATTACTCTTATTATTATCAATCTAACTCATATTTTTAGCCATATTATGCTTATATGATCGGTAGAACGATAATTACTATACTTATTACTGTTATTATTATCAATCTAACTCATATTATTAGGAATACTATGCTTATATGATCGATAGAACTACAATTACTATACTTGTTACTCTTATTATTATCAATGTAACTCATATTATTAACCATATTATGCAGATGTGATCGATAGAACTACAATTACTACACTCATTAATCTTATTATTATCAATCTAACTCATATTATTAGCCATATTATGCTGATATGATCGATAGAACGACAATTACTATACTTATTACTCTTATTATTATCATCTAACTCATATTATTAGCCATATTATGCTTATATGATCGATAGAACGGCAATTACGATACTTATTACTCTTATTATTATCAATGTAACTCATATTATTAGCCATATTATGCTTATATGATCGGTAGAACGATAATTGCTATACTTATTACTGTTATTATTATCAATCTAACTCATATTATTAGCAATACTATGCTTATATGATCGATAGAACGACAATTACTATACTTATTACTCTTATTATTATCAATCTAACTCATATTTTTAGCCATATTATGCTTATGTGATCGATAGAACGACAACTACTATACTTATTACACCCACTATTATCAATCTAACTCATATTATTAACCATATTATGCAGATATGATCGATAGAACGTCAATTACTATACTTATTACTCTTATTATTATCAATCTAACTCATATTATTAGCCATATTATGCTTATATGATCAATAGAACGGCAATTACGATACTTATTACTCTTATTATTATCAATGTAACTCATATTATTAGCCATATTATGCTTATATGATCGGTAGAACGATTATTACTATACATATTACTGTTATTATTATCAATCTAACTCATATTATTAGCAATACTATGCTTATATGATCGATAGAACTACAATTACTATACTTGTTACTCTTATTATTATCAATGTAACTCATATTATTAACCATATTATGCAAATATGATCGATAGAACGTCAATTACTATACTTATTACTCATATTATTATCAATGTAGCTCATATTATTAACCATATTATGCAGATATGATCGATAGAACTACAATCACTACCCACATTACACTTATTATTATCAATCTAACTCACATTATTAGCCACATTAGGCTTATATGATCGATAGAACGACAATTACTATACTCATTACTCTTATTATTATCAATCTAACTCATATTATTAGCCATATCATGCTTATATGATCGATAGAACGACAATTACTATACTCATTACTCTTATTATTATCAGTCTAACTCATATTATTAGCCATATTATGCTTATATGATCGATAGAACGACAATTACTATACTTATTACACCCACTATTATCAATCTAACTCATATTATTAACCATATTATGCAGATATAAGCGATAGAACGTCAATTACTATACTTACTACTCTTATTATTATCAATCTAACTCATATTATTAGCCATATTATGCTTATATGATCGATAGAACGGCAATTACGATACCTATTACTCTTATTATTATCAATGTAACTCATATTATTAGCCATATTATGCTTATATGATCGGTAGAACGATAATTGCTATACTTATTACTGTTATTATTATCAATCTAACTCATATTATTAGCAATACTATGCTTATATGATCGATAGAACTACAATTACTATACTTATTACTCTTATTATTATCAATGTAACTCATATTATTAACCATATTATGCAGATGTGATCGATAGAACTACAATTACTACACTCATTAATCTTATTGTTATCAATCCAACAAATATTATTTTCCATATTATGCAGGTGTGATCGGTAGAACTACAATCACTACCCTCATTACTCTTATTATTATCAATCTAACTCACATTATTAGCCATATTAGGCTTATATGATCGATAGAACGACAATTACTATACTTATTACACCCACTATTATCAATCTAACTCATATTATTAACCATATTATGCAGATATAATCGATAGATCGTCAATTACTATACTTACTACTCTTATTATTATCAATCTAACTCATATTATTAGCCATATTATGCTTATATGATCGATAGAACGGCAATTACGATACCTATTACTCTTATTATTATCAATGTAACTCATATTATTAGCCATATTATGCTTATATGATCGGTAGAACGATAATTGCTATACTTATTACTGTTATTATTATCAATCTAACTCATATTATTAGCAATACTATGGTTATATGATCGATAGAACTACAATTACTATACTTATTACTCTTATTATTATCAATCTAACTCACATTATTAGCCATATTAGGCTTATATGATCGATAGAACGACAATTACTATACTCATTACTCTTATTATTATCAATCTAACTCATATTATTAGCCATATTATGCAGATATGATCGATAGAACGTCAATTACTGTACTTATTACTCTTATTATCATCAATCTAACACATATTATTAGACATATTATAATTATATTATCGGTAGAACTACAATTACTATACTTATTACTCTTATTGTTATCAATACAACTCATATTATTAGCCATATTATGCAGATATGATCGATAGAACTACAATCACTACCCTCATTACTGTTATTATTATCAATCTAACTCACATTATTAGCCATATTATGCTTATATGATCGATAGAACGACAATTACTATACTCACTACTCTTATTATTATCAATCTAACTCATATTATTAGCCATATTATGCAGATATGATCGATAGAACGTCAATTACTATACTTATTACTCTTATTATTATCAATCTAACTCACATTATTAGCCATATTAGGCTTATATGATCGATGGAACGACAATTACTATACTCATTACTCTTATTATTATCAATCTAAGTCATATTATTAGCCATATTATGCTTATATGATCGATAGAACGACAATTACTATACTTATTACTCTTATTATTATCAACCTAACTCATATTTTTAGCCATATTATGCTTATGTGATCGATAGAACGACAATTACTATACTTATTACACCCACTATGATCAATCTAACTCATATTATTAACCATATTATGCAGATATGATCGATAGAACGTCAATTACTATACTTATTACTCTTATTATTATCAATCTAACTCATATTATTAGCCATATTATGCTTATATGATCGATAGAACGGCAATTACGATACTTATTACTCTTATTATTATCAATGTAACTCATATTATTAGCCATATTATGCTTATATGATCGGTAGAACGATTATTACTATACATATTACTGTTATTATTATCAATCTAACTCATATTATTAGCAATACTATGCTTATATGATCGATAGAACTACAATTACTATACTTGTTACTCTTATTATTATCAATGTAACTCATATTATTAACCATATTATGCAAATATGATCGATAGAACGTCAATTACTATACTTATTACTCATATTATTATCAATGTAGCTCATATTATTAACCATATTATGCAGATATGATCGATAGAACTACAATCACTACCCACATTACACTTATTATTATCAATCTAACTCACATTATTAGCCACATTAGGCTTATATGATCGATAGAACGACAATTACTATACTCATTACTCTTATTATTATCAATCTAACTCATATTATTAGCCATATTATGCTTATATGATCGATAGAACGACAATTACTATACTTATTACTCTTATTATTATCAATCTAACTCATATTTTTAGCCATATTATGCTTATGTGATCGATAGAACGACAATTACTATACTTATTACACCCACTATGATCAATCTAACTCATATTATTAACCATATTATGCAGATATGATCGATAGAACGTCAATTACTATACTTATTACTCTTATTATTATCAATCTAACTCATATTATTAGCCATATCATGCTTATATGATCGATAGAACGACAATTACTATACTCATTACTCTTATTATTATCAGTCTAACTCATATTATTAGCCATATTATGCTTATATGATCGATAGAACGACAATTACTATACTCATTACTCTTATTATTATCAATCTAACTCATATTATTAGCCATATTACGCTGATATGATCGATAGAACGACAATTACTATACTTATTACTCTTATTATTATCAATCTAACTCATATTTTTAGCCATATTATGCTTATATGATCGGTAGAACGATAATTACTATACTTATTACTGTTATTATTATCAATCTAACTCATATTATTAGCAATACTATGCTTATATGATCGATAGAACTACAATTACTATACTTGTTACTCTTATTATTATCAATGTAACTCATATTATTAACCATATTATGCAGATGTGATCGATAGAACTACAATTACTACACTCATTAATCTTATTGTTATCAATCCAACTCATATTATTAGCCATATTATGCAGATATGATCGATAGAACTACAATCACTACCCACATTACTCTTATTATTATCAATGTAACTCATATTATTAACCATATTATGCAGATATGATCGATAGAACGTCAATTACTATACTTATTACTCATATTATAATCAATGTAACTCATATTATTAACCATATTATGCAGATATGATCGATAGAACTACAATCACTACCCACATTACTCTTATTATTATCAATCTGACTCACATTATTAGCCATATTAGGCTTATATGATCGATAGAACGACAATTACTATACTCATTACTCTTATTATTATCAATCTAACTCATATTATTAGCCATATCATGCTTATATGATCGATAGAACGACAATTACTATACTCATTACTCTTATTATTATCAATCTAACTCATATTATTAGCCATATTATGCTGATATGATCGATAGAACGACAATTACTATACTTATTACTCTTATTATTATCAATCTAACTCATATTTTTAGCCATATCATGCTTATGTGATCGATAGAACGACAATTACTATACTTATTACACCCACTATTATCAATCTAACTCATATTATTAACCATATTATGCAGATATGATCGATAGAACGCCAATTACTATACTTATTACTCATATTATTATCAATCTAACTCATATTATTAGACATATTATACTTATATGATCGATAGAACTATAATTACTATACTTATTACTCTTATTGTTATCAATCCAACTCATATTATTAGCCATATTATGCAGATATGATTGATAGAACTACAATTACTACCCTCACTACTCTTCTTACTATCAATCTAACTCACATTATTAGCCATATTAGGCTTATATGATCGATAGAACGACAATTACTATACTCATTACTCTTATTATTATCAATCTAACTCATATTATTAGCCATATTATGCTTATATGATCGATAGAACGACAATTACTATACTTATTACTCTTATTATTATCAATCTAACTCATATTTTTAGCCATATTATGCTTATGTGATCGATAGAACGACAATTACTAAACTTATTACACCCACTATTATCAATCTAACTCATATTATTAACCATATTATGCTTATATGATCGATCGAACGGCAATTACGATACTTATTACTCTTATTATTATCAACGTAACTCATATTATTAGCCATATTATGCTTATATGATCGGTAGAACGATAATTACTATACTTATTACTGTTATTATTATCAATCTAACTCATATTATTAGCAATACTATGCTTATATGATCGATAGAACTACAATTACTATACTTGTTACTCTTATTATTATCAATGTAACTCATATTATTAACCATATTATGCAGATGTGATCGATAGAACTACAATTACTACACTCATTAATCTTATTGTTATCAATCCAACTCATATTATTAGCCATATTATGCAGATATGATCGATAGAACTACAATCACTACCCTCATTACTCTTATTATTATCAATCTAACTCACATTATTAGCCATATTAGGCTTATATGATCGATAGAACGACAATTACTATACTTATTACACCCACTATTATCAATCTAACTCATATTATTAACCTTATTATGCAGATATAATCGATAGAACGTCAATTACTATACTTACTACTCTTATTATTATCAATCTAACTCATATTATTAGCCATATTATGCTTATATGATCGATAGAACGGCAATTACGATACCTATTACTCTTATTATTATCAATGTAACTCATATTATTAGCCATATTATGCTTATATGATCGGTAGAACGATAATTGCTATACTTATTACTGTTATTATTATCAATCTAACTCATATTATTAGCAATACTATGCTTATATGATCGATAGAACTACAATTACTATACTTATTACTCTTATTATTATCAATCTAAGTCATATTATTAGCCATATTATGCAGATATGATCGATAGAACGACAATTACTATACTCATTACTCTTATTATTATCAATCTAACTCATATTATTAGCCATATTATGCTCATGTGATCGATAGAACGACAATTACTATACTCATTACTCTTATTATTATCAATCTAACTCATATTATTAGCCATATTATGCAGATATGATCGATAGAACGTCAATTACTACCCTCACTACTCTTCTTACTATCAATCTAACTCATATTATTAGCCATATTATGCTTATATGATCGATAGAGCGACAATTACTATACTTATTACTCTTATTATTATCAATCTAACTCATATTTTTAGCCATATTATGCTTGTATGATCGGTAGAACGATAATTACTATACTTATTACTGTTATTATTATCAATCTAACTCATATTATTAGCAATACTATGCTTATATGATCGATAGAACTACAATTACTATACTTGTTACTCTTATTATTATCAATGTAACTCATATTATTAACCATATTATGCAGATGTGATCGATAGAACTACAATTACTACACTCATTAATCTTATTGTTATCAATCCAACTCATATTATTAGCCATATTATGCAGATATGATCGATAGAACTACAATCACTACCCACATTACTCTTATTATTATCAATCTAACTCACATTATTAGCCATATTAGGCTTATATGATCGATAGAACGACAATTACTATACTTATTACACCCACTATTATCAATCTAACTCATATTATTAACCATATTATGCAGATATAAGCGATAGAACGTCAATTACTATACTTACTACTCTTATTATTATCAATCTAACTCATATTATTAGCCATATTATGCTTATATGATCGATAGAACGGCAATTACGATACCTATTACTCTTATTATTATCAATGTAACTCATATTATTAGCCATATTATGCTTATATGATCGGTAGAACGACAATTGCTATACTTATTACTGTTATTATTATCAATCTAACTCATATTATTAGCAATACTATGCGTATATGATCGATAGAACTACAATTACTATACTTATTACTCTTATTATTATCAATGTAACTCATATTATTAACCATATTATGCAGATGTGATCGATAGAACTACAATTACTACACTCATTAATCTTATTGTTATCAATCCAACAAATATTATTTTCCATATTATGCAGGTGTGATCGATAGAACTACAATCACTACCCTCATTACTCTTATTATTATCAATCTAACTCACATTATTAGCCATATTAGGCTTATATGATCGATAGAACGACAATTACTATACTTATTACACCCACTATTATCAATCTAACTCATATTATTAACCATATTATGCAGATATAATCGATAGAACGTCAATTACTATACTTACTACTCTTATTATTATCAATCTAACTCATATTATTAGCCATATTATGCTTATATGATCGATAGAACGGCAATTACGATACCTATTACTCTTATTATTATCAATGTAACTCATATTATTAGCCATATTATGCTTATATGATCGGTAGAACGATAATTGCTATACTTATTACTGTTATTATTATCAATCTAACTCATATTATTAGCAATACTATGCTTATATGATCGATAGAACTACAATTACTATACTTATTACTCTTATTATTATCAATCTAACTCACATTATTAGCCATATTAGGCTTATATGATCGATAGAACGACAATTACTATACTCATTACTCTTATTATTATCAATCTAACTCATATTATTAGCCATATTATGCAGATATGATCGATAGAACGTCAATTACTGTACTTATTACTCTTATTATCATCAATCTAACACATATTATTAGACATATTATAATTATATTATCGGTAGAACTACAATTACTATACTTATTACTCTTATTGTTATCAATACAAATCATATTATTAGCCATATTATGCAGATATGATCGATAGAACTACAATCACTACCCTCATTACTGTTATTATTATCAATCTAACTCACATTATTAGCCATATTATGCTTATATGATCGATAGAACGACAATTACTATACTCACTACTCTTATTATTATCAATCTAACTCATATTATTAGCCATATTATGCAGATATGATCGATAGAACGTCAATTACTATACTTATTACTCTTATTATTATCAATCTAACTCACATTATTAGCCATATTAGGCTTATATGATCGATAGAACGACAATTACTATACTCATTACTCTTATTATTATCAATCTAAGTCATATTATTAGCCATATTATGCTTATATGATCGATAGAACGACTATTACTATACTTATTACTCTTATTATTATCAATCTAACTCATATTTTTAGCCATATTATGCTTATGTGATCGATAGAACGACAATTACTATACTTATTACACCCACTATGATCAATCTAACTCATATTATTAACCATATTATGCAGATATGATCGATAGAACGTCAATTACTATACTTATTACTCTTATTATTATCAATCTAACTCATATTATTAGCCATATTATGCTTATATGATCGATAGAACGACAATTACTATACTCATTACTCTTATTATTATCAGTCTAACTCATATTATTAGCCATATTATGCTTATATGATCGATAGAACGACAATTACTATACTCATTACTCTTATTATTATCAATCTAACTCATATTATTAGCCATATTACGCTGATATGATCGATAGAACGACAATTACTATACTTATTACTCTTATTATTATCAATCTAACTCATATTTTTAGCCATATTATGCTTATATGATCGGTAGAACGATAATTACTATACTTATTACTGTTATTATTATCAATCTAACTCATATTATTAGCAATACTATGCTTATATGATCGATAGAACTACAATTACTATACTTGTTACTCTTATTATTATCAATGTAACTCATATTATTAACCATATTATGCAAATGTGATCGATAGAACTACAATTACTACACTCATTAATCTTATTGTTATCAATCCAACTCATATTATTAGCCATATTATGCAGATATGATCGATAGAACTACAATCACTACCCACATTACTCTTATTATTATCAATCTAACTCACATTATTAGCCATATTAGGCTTATATGATCGATAGAACGACAATTACTATACTTATTACACCCACTATTATCAATCTAACTCATATTATTAACCATATTATGCAGATATAAGCGATAGAACGTCAATTACTATACTTACTACTCTTATTATTATCAATCTAACTCATATTATTAGCCATATTATGCTTATATGATCGATAGAACGGCAATTACGATACCTATTACTCTTATTATTATCAATGTAACTCATATTATTAGCCATATTATGCTTATATGATCGGTAGAACGATAATTGCTATACTTATTACTGTTATTATTATCAATCTAACTCATATTATTAGCAATACTATGCTTATATGATCGATAGAACTACAATTACTATACTTATTACTCTTATTATTATCAATCTAAGTCATATTATTAGCCATATTATGCAGATATGATCGATAGAACGACAATTACTATACTCATTACTCTTATTATTATCAATCTAACTCATATTATTAGCCATATTATGCTCATGTGATCGATAGAACGACAATTACTATACTCATTACTCTTATTATTATCAATCTAACTCATATTATTAGCCATATTATGCAGATATGATCGATAGAACGTCAATTACTACCCTCACTACTCTTCTTACTATCAATCTAACTCATATTATTAGCCATATTATGCTTATATGATCGATAGAGCGACAATTACTATACTTATTACTCTTATTATTATCAATCTAACTCATATTTTTAGCCATATTATGCTTATATGATCGGTAGAACGATAATTACTATACTTATTACTGTTATTATTATCAATCTAACTCATATTATTAGCAATACTATGCTTATATGATCGATAGAACTACAATTACTATACTTGTTACTCTTATTATTATCAATGTAACTCATATTATTAACCATATTATGCAGATGTGATCGATAGAACTACAATTACTACACTCATTAATCTTATTGTTATCAATCCAACTCATATTATTAGCCATATTATGCAGATATGATCGATAGAACTACAATCACTACCCACATTACTCTTATTATTATCAATCTAACTCACATTATTAGCCATATTAGGCTTATATGATCGATAGAACGACAATTACTATACTTATTACACCCACTATTATCAATCTAACTCATATTATTAACCATATTATGCAGATATAAGCGATAGAACGTCAATTACTATACTTACTACTCTTATTATTATCAATCTAACTCATATTATTAGCCATATTATGCTTATATGATCGATAGAACGGCAATTACGATACCTATTACTCTTATTATTATCAATGTAACTCATATTATTAGCCATATTATGCTTATATGATCGGTAGAACGACAATTGCTATACTTATTACTGTTATTATTATCAATCTAACTCATATTATTAGCAATACTATGCGTATATGATCGATAGAACTACAATTACTATACTTATTACTCTTATTATTATCAATGTAACTCATATTATTAACCATATTATGCAGATGTGATCGATAGAACTACAATTACTACACTCATTAATCTTATTGTTATCAATCCAACAAATATTATTTTCCATATTATGCAGGTGTGATCGATAGAACTACAATCACTACCCTCATTACTCTTATTATTATCAATCTAACTCACATTATTAGCCATATTAGGCTTATATGATCGATAGAACGACAATTACTATACTTATTACACCCACTATTATCAATCTAACTCATATTATTAACCATATTATGCAGATATAATCGATAGAACTTCAATTACTATACTTACTACTCTTATTATTATCAATCTAACTCATATTATTAGCCATATTATGCTTATATGATCGATAGAACGGCAATTACGATACCTATTACTCTTATTATTATCAATGTAACTCATATTATTAGCCATATTATGCTTATATGATCGGTAGAACGATAATTGCTATACTTATTACTGTTATTATTATCAATCTAACTCATATTATTAGCAATACTATGCTTATATGATCGATAGAACTACAATTACTATACTTATTACTCTTATTATTATCAATCTAACTCACATTATTAGCCATATTAGGCTTATATGATCGATAGAACGACAATTACTATACTCATTACTCTTATTATTATCAATCTAACTCATATTATTAGCCATATTATGCAGATATGATCGATAGAACGTCAATTACTGTACTTATTACTCTTATTATCATCAATCTAACACATATTATTAGACATATTATAATTATATTATCGGTAGAACTACAATTACTATACTTATGACTCTTATTGTTATCAATACAAATCATATTATTAGCCATATTATGCAGATATGATCGATAGAACTACAATCACTACCCTCATTACTGTTATTATTATCAATCTAACTCACATTATTAGCCATATTATGCTTATATGATCGATAGAACGACAATTACTATACTCACTACTCTTATTATTATCAATCTAACTCATATTATTAGCCATATTATGCAGATATGATCGATAGAACGTCAATTACTATACTTATTACTCTTATTATTATCAATCTAACTCACATTATTAGCCATATTAGGCTTATATGATCGATAGAACGACAATTACTATACTCATTACTCTTATTATTATCAATCTAAGTCATATTATTAGCCATATTATGCTTATATGATCGATAGAACGACTATTACTATACTTATTACTCTTATTATTATCAATCTAACTCATATTTTTAGCCATATTATGCTTATGTGATCGATAGAACGACAATTACTATACTTATTACACCCACTATGATCAATCTAACTCATATTATTAACCATATTATGCAGATATGATCGATAGAACGTCAATTACTATACTTATTACTCTTATTATTATCAATCTAACTCATATTATTAGCCATATTATGCTTATATGATCGATAGAACGACAATTACTATACTCATTACTCTTATTATTATCAGTCTAACTCATATTATTAGCCATATTATGCTTATATGATCGATAGAACGACAATTACTATACTCATTACTCTTATTATTATCAATCTAACTCATATTATTAGCCATATTACGCTGATATGATCGATAGAACGACAATTACTATACTTATTACTCTTATTATTATCAATCTAACTCATATTTTTAGCCATATTATGCTTATATGATCGGTAGAACGATAATTACTATACTTATTACTGTTATTATTATCAATCTAACTCATATTATTAGCAATACTATGCTTATATGATCGATAGAACTACAATTACTATACTTGTTACTCTTATTATTATCAATGTAACTCATATTATTAACCATATTATGCAGATGTGATCGATAGAACTACAATTACTACACTCATTAATCTTATTGTTATCAATCCAACTCATATTATTAGCCATATTATGCAGATATGATCGATAGAACTACAATCACTACCCACATTACTCTTATTATTATCAATCTAACTCACATTATTAGCCATATTAGGCTTATATGATCGATAGAACGACAATTACTATACTTATTACACCCACTATTATCAATCTAACTCATATTATTAACCATATTATGCAGATATAAGCGATAGAACGTCAATTACTATACTTACTACTCTTATTATTATCAATCTAACTCATATTATTAGCCATATTATGCTTATATGATCGATAGAACGGCAATTACGATACCTATTACTCTTATTATTATCAATGTAACTCATATTATTAGCCATATTATGCTTATATGATCGGTAGAACGATAATTGCTATACTTATTACTGTTATTATTATCAATCTAACTCATATTATTAGCAATACTATGCTTATATGATCGATAGAACTACAATTACTATACTTATTACTCTTATTATTATCAATGTAACTCATATTATTAACCATATTATGCAGATGTGATCGATAGAACTACAATTACTACACTCATTAATCTTATTGTTATCAATCCAACAAATATTATTTTCCATATTATGCAGGTGTGATCGATAGAACTACAATCACTACCCTCATTACTCTTATTATTATCAATCTAACTCACATTATTAGCCATATTAGGCTTATATGATCGATAGAACGACAATTACTATACTTATTACACCCACTATTATCAATCTAACTCATATTATTAACCATATTATGCAGATATAATCGATAGATCGTCAATTACTATACTTACTACTCTTATTATTATCAATCTAACTCATATTATTAGCCATATTATGCTTATATGATCGATAGAACGGCAATTACGATACCTATTACTCTTATTATTATCAATGTAACTCATATTATTAGCCATATTATGCTTATATGATCGGTAGAACGATAATTGCTATACTTATTACTGTTATTATTATCAATCTAACTCATATTATTAGCAATACTATGCTTATATGATCGATAGAACTACAATTACTATACTTATTACTCTTATTATTATCAATGTAACTCATATTATTAACCATATTATGCAGATGTGATCGATAGAACTACAATTACTACACTCATTAATCTTATTGTTATCAATCCAACAAATATTATTTTCCATATTATGCAGGTGTGATCGATAGAACTACAATCACTACCCTCATTACTCTTATTATTATCAATCTAACTCACATTATTAGCCATATTAGGCTTATATGATCGATAGAACGACAATTACTATACTTATTACACCCACTATTATCAATCTAACTCATATTATTAACCATATTATGCAGATATAATCGATAGAACGTCAATTACTATACTTACTACTCTTATTATTATCAATCTAACTCATATTATTAGCCATATTATGCTTATATGATCGATAGAACGGCAATTACGATACCTATTACACTTATTATTATCAATGTAACTCATATTATTAGCCATATTATGCTTATATGATCGGTAGAACGATAATTGCTATACTTATTACTGTTTTATTATCAATCTAACTCATATTATTAGCAATACTATGCTTATATGATCGATAGAACTACAATTACTATACTTATTACTCTTATTATTATCAATGTAACTCATATTATTAACCATATTATGCAGATATGATCGATAGAACGTCAATTACTATACTTATTACTCATATTATAATCAATGTAACTCATATTATTAACCATATTATGCAGATATGATCGATAGAACTACAATCACTACCCACATTACTCTTATTATTATCAATCTGACTCACATTATTAGCCATATTAGGCTTATATGATCGATAGAACGACAATTACTATACTCATTACTCTTATTATTATCAATCTAACTCATATTATTAGCCATATCATGCTTATATGATCGATAGAACGTCAATTACTATACTTACTACTCTTATTATTATCAATCTAACTCATATTATTAGCCATATTATGCTTATATGATCGATAGAACGGCAATTACGATACCTATTACACTTATTATTATCAATGTAACTCATATTATTAGCCATATTATGCTTATATGATCGGTAGAACGATAATTGCTATACTTATTACTGTTTTATTATCAATCTAACTCATATTATTAGCAATACTATGCTTATATGATCGATAGAACTACAATTACTATACTTATTACTCTTATTATTATCAATGTAACTCATATTATTAACCATATTATGCTGATATGATCGATAGAACGACAATTACTATACTTATTACTCTTATTATTATCAATCTAACTCATATTTTTAGCCATATCATGCTTATGTGATCGATAGAACGACAATTACTATACTTACTACACCCACTATTATCAATCTAACTCATATTATTAACCATATTATGCAGATATGATCGATAGAACGCCAATTACTATACTTATTACTCATATTATTATCAATCTAACTCATATTATTAGCCATATTATGCTTATATGATCGATAGAACGACAATTACTATACTTATTACTCTTATTATTATCAATCTAACTCATATTTTTAGCCATATTATGCTTATGTGATCGATAGAACGACAATTACTAAACTTATTACACCCACTATTATCAATCTAACTCATATTATTAACCATATTATGCTTATATGATCGATCGAACGGCAATTACGATACTTATTACTCTTATTATTATCAACGTAACTCATATTATTAGCCATATTATGCTTATATGATCGGTAGAACGATAATTACTATACTTATTACTGTTATTATTATCAATCTAACTCATATTATTAGCAATACTATGCTTATATGATCGATAGAACTACAATTACTATACTTGTTACTCTTATTATTATCAATGTAACTCATATTATTAACCATATTATGCAGATGTGATCGATAGAACTACAATTACTACACTCATTAATCTTATTGTTATCAATCCAACTCATATTATTAGCCATATTATGCAGATATGATCGATAGAACTACAATCACTACCCTCATTACTCTTATTATTATCAATCTAACTCACATTATTAGCCATATTAGGCTTATATGATCGATAGAACGACAATTACTATACTTATTACACCCACTATTATCAATCTAACTCATATTATTAACCTTATTATGCAGATATAATCGATAGAACGTCAATTACTATACTTACTACTCTTATTATTATCAATCTAACTCATATTATTAGCCATATTATGCTTATATGATCGATAGAACGGCAATTACGATACCTATTACTCTTATTATTATCAATGTAACTCATATTATTAGCCATATTATGCTTATATGATCGGTAGAACGATAATTGCTATACTTATTACTGTTATTATTATCAATCTAACTCATATTATTAGCAATACTATGCTTATATGATCGATAGAACTACAATTACTATACTTATTACTCTTATTATTATCAATCTAAGTCATATTATTAGCCATATTATGCAGATATGATCGATAGAACGACAATTACTATACTCATTACTCTTATTATTATCAATCTAACTCATATTATTAGCCATATTATGCTCATGTGATCGATAGAACGACAATTACTATACTCATTACTCTTATTATTATCAATCTAACTCATATTATTAGCCATATTATGCAGATATGATCGATAGAACGTCAATTACTACCCTCACTACTCTTCTTACTATC